>NC_083346.1:12720528-12721064 GCF_019175385.1 Lycium barbarum | reverse complement strand
ATCGGTCCCTAAGGAACCCCCGAAAGGGCTGCCGTCCATAGGGATGGTGAGAGTTCATAAGAGCCCGCAATTCTTTAGTGGTCGCACCGAAAGAATTGAATAAAGGAAACTTGTTTCTGGACGTTCAAGGAATCAAAAAGAGGAGAGACCCTTTTACTTTCTCAATAATAAAGCCTTTGACCTTTGTATTCGTTCGCCAAATCTTGATAGTCCCCCGGGGTGTTCTCAGGAGGAAGATTCGAATCGCCGACCGCTCTACCACTGAGCTACTGAGGAACAATGGACCCCCTACTCTACAAAACAAAGAGTGGAAAATCTGTCTTCAGCAGGCAGGCTGCACTCTAGGCGGCTAGGAAGGCGTCTTCATTAATAGATAGAGTTGGAGTACGTAGTGAGAGTCAAGGTCAAGGTTGGCGGCTCACGAGCAACATATAGACTAAGGTTGCCCATCACTCCCTCGCTCTTTTTTGAAGGCCGTCTCGCCGGTGTTGCCTGTAGGTCGTGATGTGCCTTGAGATGGCCGTCTCCTGTCCCCC